>NC_056482.1:20697605-20704580 GCF_008729295.1 Plectropomus leopardus
TCATTATTTCAGTATTCAGACTTTGTTTACTAATTACTTAATTAATGTATTATTATTATTTATGTTTTTATTTATTATTATCAGTATCAGTATTTTATTTTATTTTATTTTATTTTATCATTCCAAGGTGTGCTGATGTTGATGTTCATTTATCAGCATGCTTTGACACTCACTTTAGTTTAATGTTTTCTTATTGTAAATCAATGCCAAAATCAACAAAGCATTAGTTAATCTCTCTTTACATTCTGACTTCTCCACCCTGCTTGCGGCACTCAGCCCAAACCCTTTTGTTTCTAATGAAAATATTAATCTTTGAGAACCAGAATCAGTTTACTTTCATTTCCACAAACACCTGGGCATTGTAGTTTTTCACATACAAAAATCAAAGAATAATACAAAGAACATTTGTTGGGGGCTATTTTTCAGCTATACATTTATAAAAATGTGGTCCATTGATGTGTTTTTAATAGTTTCTGGACAACAATGGAGCTCTTTGGCACAGAGGAATAAGCTTTATCAGGCTTTGACTGCACTGGCAATACCTGATACAGGGATCAATCCATTGTTGGTTGTGGTCTTTTTGTGGGATTTGTTGACAAAAAAAGAAAAAAAAAACATAACATTTCTGACCTCCTCCTTCAACTTAAAAACTCTTGTTTTAATGTAGTGTAATTTGAGCAAAATTAGTCGAAATGAACCAAATGCCAAAATATAACAGTAATTCCACTCAGGTTCAGACACATTTGGGTACTACTGTCTCTGCTGTAGTTTTCACTTGCTGTTACCTTTGTCTTTGCCTTTGTCTATTGTGCTGTAAGTTATTCTCACTGTCTGCATTTCCCTTATCTTGTTCTCTCTCAGCTCACCTTTCCGTCTCCACTCTCTATCACTTTGTCTCCCTCTCACCTTGAAACTACTCCAAACACGCCACACATGCATAATACACCTTATAGCAACAGTGGAAATGCAAGCAGACACGATTATGAGTACACTCATGCACTCACTCACACGTATGCACACGCTCTCACTCCACTCTGCATAATGTCCTCATACCTCATCACCATACAGACAAGCAGCCCTAATAACCATAATGACATTCAGCACAAGTGCTATTGATCTCTTGGTAATAGACAGGGCGTTGTAAGCAGCATAGGAACACTGTTATTCCCTACCAAATGAGAATGATAATCATCGTTGACCTTCACAGAGCTTAAATTTTACTATTCTTACTCATTATTCTAATTAATTATGTTGATGACAACTGACAGGGCCCCTCATGATTAAACAGTCTGCATCTATAATCCTCCTAGAGGCAAAGCTGATCAGATAACTTTCCTTATTTTCAAATTTACACAACTTTTGTGCACTGTGGTAAAGATGTCAAGTGGGTTATACCAGTGACAATAAAAATAAAAATAAATATAAAACCTTCAAAACAGAAGTTTAACAATGACAGAAAAAAAACTGAGAACACTATGCAAATCAAAGTGACTTTTAGCTCCAATCTGATTAACTGTTTTCACTATGGAGCCTTTTTTTTTTTCTTATTTTTGAGGTTCAGTTAGGTCCAACACTGAACTATTAAAGTACACTACCAAAATATTAATGTAATGTAAAAAAAAAAAAAAAAAAAAAAAGTCCTAATGTGTCAGGGTAATTTAAATTACATCTCAAATCAGTAATGGGTATAATATCTTTAACAATGATTTTTCATTTGTACACGATTACTTAAATATTTATTTAAATATATATTGGGGAGTAAAAATAATAAGGAACATTGGGGCTCATGGTGTGACCAGGAAGACCCAACTAGTTTTTCACCTTTACCGTAAGTTGAACATTTTATTCATGCCATGCGAAATAAGATTCTGCAGCAGAATAACATTCTTCAGGGCACTGAGGGTGTTGTAGTTCTTATGCAGGCTTGTGGAGTTTTCCCAGGGCACAACATTACCATAAAGACCTGACATTATGTCATGTTGTGGGGTCACCGGTGTTAAGACCTGCAGGACATCACAAGCATACATCTCTGTCTGGAGGTTGTTTCAGGAATAATGAACATGCACACAAACCCACAAGCAATGAACCGCATGTATGCATCTGTGGGCTGTTTACTGAACCGACATAAGTGATGAGCACACAACACAACACACACGCCACCGCACAAATACAGTCAAGCATTACAATTGCACATAAAAACTAAAATGCACACACACACACACACACACACACACACACACACACACACACACACAGTCTTATGGGTGATATACAGATTTTCAAACACATACTAAGAGGCACATGCACACACACTTGCATAATGCCTTACTAAACGCAATGTTATACAGTGCACTGGAAAAATGACTTCAGAGGAAGAAAGGCAGGGCGATTAGATTCTAAGACCATGTGTGCTCAACATACCATTGAAGGTAAAGAGAAGAACAGTTCTAGTTAAGAAGTGAAATATAGAGATGTGGTGAAAAGGAGACGAGGGAGGTACAGACACCAATGTTGTGTTGTTTGCTCTATGCGAGCAGAAGGACACTCATAAATTCATGTCCTCATCCTTTGCACCTTGATTAAGCGTAATTCAACCAAAAAGATCAATTAAGGTCAAATTATCATTAGCAAAGTGTCAGAGAGGATATTTATGAGAACAAGTGGCCCCACTGTTTGATTAGCTGATTAAACACCGCTGGAATTACTTGTTCAAACACTGAGTGCCATCGGGCACGACACTGTTATACCTTCCCTCTGCGGCATCATCAAATGTCTGCTGATAAAGTGAGGACATTGACTTGGAGGACAAAGTTAGTGTAAGGCTTACTAAACTGAGAGGAAGGCTTGAAAGTTATTTAATACAGCACCTGTATTTTTTATGTTTTCTTGACTGTTTTCTTAACTGTGGGACTTACCTCCTCAAAATGTAAAAAAAAAATAAAATAAAATCCTAGAGGTATCAGATCAGAAAACTATCATGTGATTTGTTGTTGTTGTCATATGGGCTATTTTGAAAAGCACTGTCAAATCCTTGTCCGGCTAATAAAGGTGTTATATCGAAGAAAAAAAACATTTCCCATTGGTAAGGTGTGAGCACTTGTTACCCTTCTGACTGATTTAAAAAAAAAAAAAGTCCTCAGTGTTTCATCAGAGATAGAATTTTAGAGTCTACAGATGTCGAGTTTTGAAATAGCTTTTCCAACAAATATCTCTCTACAAATCAAAGTTGTTACATTTTTAAATCACATGCACTCCCTGCAGAGGGCTTGGTTATCCCCTGAGTTGGTGGAGTTGGAGCAGCAGCAGAGTAAAACAACAAACACTGGCACTGGCAACATCAGTGCGCACACAACTCAAACACAGTCTCCTAAACAGACTGACATTCACACAGACTCTGACAGGTGTATGCAGAGACAAATCTAGCAACCTCACAACCCATAAGACAAATACACACCCCCCCCCCACACACACACACCTTCTTGACTAGATTAGAAAACTGATGAATTTTTATCATGGACAACCAGCTATGCGAGTCTGCATGTGCATGCATGCGTTTCAATTTACAACATATGTGCCTCTCACATTTACAAGAGTGTGGATTTATCATCCTGAATCTGTGACTTCACTTGTCCATGCGTGCACGGATGTGTGTGTTTAAAGCGTATGCTTGTGTGAGTAACCAGATGTAGGTTACGATCAAACTTCACAACGACGGCGTGAAATGAAATTGAAGTTCAGTGCTGGCATCCTGATTTACCATCTCAAAGTGTTATATTCCCCATGTTCGTGTATCCGTGGGAGTGCATGGTTGCATGTGTGTCTCAGAGTGATTGTGTGTGTATGTTTAAATGTAGTTTTCTGTGTGTGTGTGTGTGTGTGTGTGTGTGTGTGTGTGTGTGTGTGTGTGCAGCTCTCCTTGTGGATTCATTGGCATGTGCATATCGGACCGTGTTGCTTTCCAGCTGGGCTGTAACTCACTAGTGCATTTATCAGTGAATGGCATTTGTATGCCTAAGGGGAGCCGTGCCTTTTGAAAGTCCAACAGTAAAATATTGGATTGGCTGACACTCAGAGATAGAGCCCGGGAGAATTATCAGTTTAGGTTTAGAAGATCAAATTTTTTTTACTCGGTGGCTACACATACTGATGCTGCTGGGGCCACCTATACTGGCACACAGAAATAAAATTCAGACAGCTGAACAGTCGTTGGCTAAGCAGTGGTTATCGAGCCTATTTTCTGCAAATTGAAAATTGAAAGTTGAATTTTAGGAATCTTTATTTTTTTGGTATATGAAATGTTAATGCATGAGTAGTTGAGGAGTCCCTTAGTAAAACAACCAGAAACAAATTTGACTACATTATGTTCCTACCCCTAACGTAAAAAACACACACACAAAAAAAACCAAACAAACCCAAACTGTTTCTTTGTTGATATGTGATGAAAAATATTGTCTTAACTGAAAAAATCTTTTTAGCGCCTTGTGATTTGTAAGCCTCCATGAACCTGTCAAGTTACATAAATTACAGATTACATCCATGTCTATGAAAACATTGATGCTTCGCACACACCTTCCCCTTCAGCAGTACAGAAGATCAGATCGGAACCGTTTTAAAATGGGCACCATAGATTAGTGTCACAAATTCAGCATCTAAACAAAAGTTTCTGTCCCTGAGTAACTGTATTCAATAATGGACAGAGAAAGTCTTGCAGAGCATTATGAGGTCATATTACCTTTGAGCATCATACCTTTGGCTTTTGGATATAAAATGTCATCCCTTTTTCATTATATCCTGTTAGACATTTGTGTGCAATTTTGTCATAATTAGCATATGGAGTGTTGAATTATGGCTAAAAAACATGTTGATGCTTTTTCTTTCTTTTTGGGAGGTCACACTGACCTTTGACCCTTGACTACCAAATCTAATCAGTTTATTACTGTGTCCAAGTGGAACTTTATGCCCAATTAGAGGAAACCCCTCAAGGGGTTCTTGAGATATCGCCTTCACGATAATTAGATAGAGGCAAGGTCACAATGACCTTGACCTTGACCTGTGACCACCAAAATCAAAACAGTTCCTTGTTAAGTCCAAGTGGACATTTATGCCAAATTTGAGGAAATTCCCTTGAGGGTTTCTAGAGATATAACCTCTATGACGATGACATTAACACAAGGTCACAACGATGTTGACCTTTGACCAACAAAATCAAATCAGTTCATTGATGAGTCCAAGTGAACATTTGTGCCAAAGTTAAAGAAATCCTCTTGGGACAGCATGGGAATAAGAATGTGATAAATGTACATCACGAAAATAATGCTTCCAGCCACGGCTATCACATAGGCTAAGGTTAAAAAATGCGATCAAGTCAAATAAAACATGCAGGCATGTCACAGCAAGGTTAGCAGATAGATAAAATTACAATTAAAATCACTGGGTTGAGTCAGAATAGGTAGAGTGAGCAAAAGAAACAAAGTATTTATGCAATCACATGGGTTTTTCACATCTGATTGGGCTGTTGCTCAGGGCCTCTGATCCACCATCTCTCCTCCAGCTTTGGCCTTGGCTTGTCTTGTCTTTTCATTGCCTCGTGAGCACAGACACTCAGCTATCAAGATCATTTCCACGATTATTTCATATCATTATGCAGCCTTGAGCCATACATATTCATTATTTCCCTGCAAATAATGTTCACTGGCTGCTCAAAAAGTGGTTTTCTTCTGAATCTGAATAGCAAAGCTCAGAAGCTGAAATAATATGATGACATTGGCAAAAGTCAAAAGGTTAGGCTTTAATGATGTAGTTAAAAAATGTTGACTAGGGAAAGGCCAAAAAGAAAATCAGGACTGGTGCATGAAGATGATTTACTTCTGCTCTCACTTTCTGAATCATAGCAGATTTCTTTCACGGACTGAAACTGTGTTTGAAAAATGTTTTGTAATGAGGGCAAGACATATGAAAGGTTATAACAATTCAAAAGTGAAAGTAGTTTAGCAGCTCTGTTGACTTTACAACATGTACTAAAGTTGTTATCAATATCAAAGTAGGACATCTGGATAGGTAACACCTGTATTTTGTTGTATAAGTGTGGGATCTTTTAACAAAAAAAATAAAAGGAAAAATGTAATCAATAGTGCAGCATATTTGATGCTTTTCTCAGTTCTATATGATCGTAATGCAGATTAGAATTATTCCTCGGCTATTGATCGGACTCTGTGAAACTGTAATGGGCATTTTTTTTTTTTTACAATTTTCTGTCATTTTATAATGATGAATCAATTAATTAAAAATGTATTGCAAGATTAATGACAATAGTCACGGCATGCAGCCCTAGTAATGAATGTTCATGTAATTTGCATTTTTGTGCACTGAAAATTGGAGGTTGAAATATGTGCATATTCTGCATCGAATGGATGATAATTCACACAGGTTTTTTTTTTTTTTTTTTGCCTTTTTTTTAACCTCCTTTTTTTTTTTCCACTACCAGATAGATTTTTCTTGCTTCAGTCAGCATGTGGCAGAGCTGGTTAAGCAGGTTCCTCAGTTGTTTCAGTGAGGTATGACACAGCAAAAATGCTAAATCCCCCCAGCGATTTATAAGACAGAGATCAGATTAACTGCTGTATGACATAATAAACTCCACAATAAACTGCTGTTGACACTTTCCCGCTCGTGCACATATTAATACACTGATGCAGATGCTGTGTGGATCTGGGTCCACATGTGGTATATGCACACACACACACACACACACACACACACACACACACACACACACACACACACACACACACACACACAGAGGCCACACAGGCGCCAAAAAACAAACACACTTGGAAAAAAGTATGCACGGACATACATACTTTTGCACCCACCTACCCACACACACACACACACACATGCACACATGCTCTCACACATACACTCGTTCAGCAAACATCTTGGAATTAAGTTATCACTTTATCCTCTCCTGTCTCT